>NW_025091289.1:918848-940377 GCF_018340605.1 Aspergillus pseudoviridinutans | reverse complement strand
CCACCGGCGGAACCGCCAGCAGAACCAGAACCAGAGCCATGGCCAGTAGGGGAGGCACCTGTCTCGCTGCCGGCCGAGCCGCTAGTAGAGCCACCCGCGGAGCCGGTAGCAGAACCTCCGGAAGTGCCAGAAGCGGAACCACCTGCAGATCCACCAGGAGCACCAGAGGGAGGAGCACCAGAGGGAGGAGCGCCAGAGGGAGGAGCACCAGAGGGAGGAGCACCAGAGGGAGAACCACCGGGGGAACCAGTAGCAGAGCCACCAGCGGAACCACCAGCTGAACCGCTGGACGAACCGCCTGCACTTCCTCCAGCACTGCCAGAGGAGGAACCACCGGAGGAACCGTAGCCACCAGAAGATCCTCCATGGGAGCCACTGGATGAGCCTCCTGCTGATCCACCGGCAGAGCCACCAGCGGAACCTCCAGCGGAACCTCCGGCCATGCCGCCGGAAGAACCACCAACACTCACTCCTTCACCATTTTCATCACAGTCGTCGCCGCCGCTTTCGCTGCCGCCGTAACCACCACCGTGACCACCCAGACCACCCCCGAGATGACCGCCCAGTCCACCGCTCAAGAGGCCACCCAATCCACCGTTGGCGCTAGCGGAGCCACCGGCTTCACCCTCGCAGGATTCGCATGCAGATGATCCGCCCAAACCGTGGGAGAGCAGACCAGTCAGGAGGCCGAAGGTACGTGCCTCCACGCGATTTTCCTCCTTAGCAGGGTGGGAGATGGGCGTCAGAAGTTTGCTGACACGAACCGGGTCGGTAGAATCCTGATTCTGAGGAGTATGCACCGGCGCAGCCAGTGTTGAAGCCGAGAGGGCGAGAAGAGAAAGACCGATATGCATATTGAACGAAGGGAAGAACGATAGGTTTTATTGAGTAAGAAAAGAAACGAGAGGAAAAGAAGGAGGAGATGCTTCTACCAGAGGAGCAGTGAGTGGATTGGTGGATGATTAGGAGGAAGTAGATGGGAAGTTGAGAGGTATTTATGCATTTGTGGTCGCTCTTTGACGTTGGGGAGATATTCTTCCTGCCTCTGGAAGGCATGCTTCTATTCCCGGAGGATGAAACGATGGCGTCCAGAGGGACAGGGCTTGATGGTGAACCGAGTTTTGGACAAAGACAAGGACAGGGGGTGAAACCTGCTAGCACCCCGAGTTGGGGCTCCAGGGCTGATCGAGTAGCAAGCTACTTCGGGTAGCATCGTTGCTACATAGTTTGTGCAGATGTCGATGCGATAGATCTGTCCACCATGAGTGCCAGTTCGCCTTAGAGAAACCATGAACGAGCTCGAGGGATACGGACAGAGCGAATTCGATGTTTAGTATCATGTCATTAGAACTTGACCAAGGATCCATGACTGCAACGGACGAACCATCATCATACTCTACAGTGCAGCTCGGAGAGAACCGATCTCAAGTCTTTGCGAATAGAGTTATCCTGGTGGAGACTCCAGCCTTAGCGCGAAAGGATCAGTTGAACATCGCACGAACGAGTCGTCATGAACAGTCCAGCTCCTGGTCAGGTCTTGATTTCGCCCAAGCTCGGGTTTTGGATCGTTTGACCCTGGCTAGACCATGCGATCACCAGGGATCCACGCCGTAGTTCGGTTTGAGATGTGTCTAATTTTGGTCTTCCGATTACCCGTAAACCGTGCACAAATCATCGGAATGCCTGTTGGGGTAAAGAAAACGAGAAGTATCGAGATGTAACGAACTAATGATCTACCGCGAAAGCAAGCATGTATCAGGGGTCCAGCGTAACATTGGAACTTGGATTCAAAGGTAATTCGAGGCCTCGGTACGAGACTTTTGCATAGATTTAGTTTCCTGTTGGTAAGAGTGAGTCAATGATTCTGCTCAGCCTGTCTCCACAAGCCGTAGCAATAGTGCCGAGCTCACCAGGTCAAGGCATGTGAGAAGACGCCCATAAGTCCCGAGACTGGACTCCTGAGCAGTTCCTCTGTCGCAAACCATGACTAGCAAGACTTGAAACTCGCTAGTTGGCTCCAAAGTGGATATTACCAACTCCGATCTTCGATGCCAAGGACCGGACTGTTTCTTCTTTCTGCAGGTACCTTGCAGGCTCGAACGTTCGGGGAAGATGTCTCACTCCTAGGTGACCTATCCATCGGCTCCCGATGCCGGAAGGATCATGAAGCGATGATGTCGCCGCCTTTGCTGGATTCCCACCATTGCCCTGTGGGTGTGTGTAGTGAGCAAGGGGGATGAAACGCATGGGTCTGACTAGGGGGTAAACAACCCCTAATGCCAAGACCTCGCTTGTTGCCCCAGAACATTCCCCAACGTTGATCTACTTACTGATCAATAATGGGAAAACCTCAGAATTCTTATCTATGGTGTAATATCCACTGTTTTCAGCCTTGTGCATGTTACCTCCAGTCAATTACTGCTAAATATAGTCGTTGCTGAAACCTGACTATGCACACGTGAGGATTTGCAACTATCCACACCCTGGACTTCAACATATGGCGCAATTGATATTGCCTCAAGCAATACTGATCCCGGTGCTATAATAGTGCTATAATCGATGTGTGAACCGTTTGTTTTACCTATTTGCGTAAAAGCTGATTGAAACTTTAGATAGTAACCCGTGGTTGTGATAGACGATCTACTCATCCTCTTCCTGTTGGAGGCAGAGGGCCTAATCAAGGTCTTAATTCGAGTACTATAACTGGAGCTTAGACAGGAGCGGTATATGCTCAGTATAGCAGGAAACCCGGAGCTCAATGCTTGCTCAGGTTGCGATGGCTTCAGCTGCTACGCTAAGGTAGGATAACTGATTATTCGCCAGAATATAACTGTCCTGTAGAGCAACAACTAATGGTCTATAGGTTGAACCAAACGAGTCCACTATGACATATTACTCAAAGGTGCGCGTTCAAGCAGGCCTTGATGTCCTCATGACAAACAGGAATGACAGAATGAAATACATGATCCATAATATGAAGAAATCGACAGGGATTGTCCCAAAAAATTGGACTATGACTATGGACTATGGCCACTGGCGATGTTTTGCCTGCTACCGCATGACCAGACGTCCTGCTCCACTGCATCCACTGGGATACTTGGAAAGGAAAGTCAGACGCGATGTAGGATGGAAAGACAAGGATAGAGCAGAGTCAACCATGGTTATTGAGGTTACCGCTGAACATGTGGATATCATAACGAAAAGAATGAGCTGATTCTATCCGACTTCTTCCGATGAGCATATTTCGATATAGAATTGCTCATCATGATGTTATGTCAGTTGCTACGACGTGCGATGTGTCCCTGCCCTACCGATATTTCAGTCGAGCCAACGGCAGAAAATGGAACCTTCAACATCAACGCAGCATACTGAAGTCGCAACGCTTTTCTTCCACATATCCCCTATCAGACAGCTATTTGTCAGGGTTGGGCTTCAGAAAAACAGCGCCTATCATCATCACACGAATCCACCAGGTGAGACTTCAGCTCAGCATGACAGCGACTGATTTCAGCGGGAACAAGACAGATAGACACACTTTCAGCACCAAAATACCCTTAAACTAAAGACTCTCAGAATCCGTATTAGGATCGGAACGGTCTCAAGCCAAGTCAGCGCCGCCCAGGACTGCATAACAAATATACGCCTTCGTGCTCTACCTCGAAAAGGTCCACGCTCTGGGCAAACACCCACCCACGCTCTATCGCTTGCAGGGAGCTAGTTGTACGGTGATCACGAGTCCAGGAGGCTGCTGATATCTTCCACCAAGTGCATTGGTTGAATCATCTGCTGCTGCACGCACATCGTGAGTATTACCGTTGTCCTGGTCATAGCCACAATACTATGGGTGTCTGTGCCTGCTCTTGTGAGAGAGGATTAACCAAATTACCCTACGGAGTGAATGTATGGATGAGCAGCGGCAGAGATTTCTTGAGACTCTTGATGGGGTTCAGAGCCTACTGAGGAAGCTCAGAGCCTCCAAAGCTTAGTTACTCTTCATATGTGGGAGATTACTACTGTTACTAAGCAGCTAGAGCAAGGTTCAGATAAGATGATTGTCATTGGTCATAAAACTAATCATTAAAGACATCGTGACGGCATAAGTGGATATCAAAACCATTCAACTTCAAGCCTGGGAAAAAGATGAAATGGGTATCATGCTTAGAAACCACGCTGGGTGCCAAGGGCACCACGGTTGTCCAAGTCGGAATCAACACGGGGATCCATCTTGTTCATCAGGTTAGAGTTGTGGGGTCCCGCGGTGTGAGTGGTACTGCCAGGGGCGTTGTAGCTGTTAGAAGCAAGAGCCTCGTGGCGGGCGCGGTTGTCCCTGTCAGAATCGACACGGGGATCCATCTTGTTCATCAAGTTGGAGTTGTGAGGACCGGCATTGGTGCTGGTGTGAGCACCCATGCCAGTTCCCATGCCAGTACCCATGCCAGTGTGCGTACCAGCGCCAGAGCCGTAGGCGTGACCAGTGCCGTAGGAACCAGTGGTTCCGTGGGTAGTGCCGCGGTTGTCCATGTCAGAGTCAACGCGGGGATCGACCTTGTTGGCGAGGTTGGAAGAATGAGGACCGTAAGCACCTCCCATGGCCTGATGACGGGCACGGTTATCCATGTCGGAATCGACGCGAGGGTCGACCTTGTTCATCATGTTCGAGTTATGGGGCCCTGCGTTCGAGCTGGTGTGGGTGCCAAAGGTGTTTCCGGCGCCGGTGCCGTGGGTAGCGGTGGTTCCATACGCACCGGTGGTTCCGTACGCACCACGGTTGTCCCTGTCACTGTCAACCCGGGGGTCGATCTTGTTGGCGATGTTAGAGCTGTGAGGGCCATAGGCACCACCCATAGCCTCATGGCGAGCACGGTTGTCCATGTCCGAGTCGATACGGGGGTCGACCTTGTTCATCACGTTCGAGTTGTGAGGTCCGGCGTTGGTAGAAGTCGAAGTACCGTAGGTGTTGTTGGCACCGCTGGCATAGGCGCCGGTGGTGGCTCCAGCACCAGTGTAGGCTGCACGGTTATCTGAAAGAGTCAGTAAGTGCTTAAAAGTGTTGAATCAGTGGTTCTCACCTCTGTCGCTGTCAACGCGGGGGTCAACCTTGTTGGCGACGTTGGAGCTGTGAGGGCCATAGGTTCCACCGATAGCTTCATGCCGGGCGCGGTTGTCCGCATCAGAGTCAACACGAGGATCAAGCTTGTTCGCGATCTTGGAGTTATGCGGGCCGTGGTTGGTGCTGGTAGTGCCAGTAGCAGTAGAGTGGCCATGGCCGGGCTCGATCGGGCGAGGACCGTGGGTGCTGGTGTGAGCGACCTTTTCACCATCTGGGCCCCGAGTTATCGTGGCGTTAGAACCAGAGCGGTGGTCTTTATTCATAGTGGTCAGCATCTGCAGAAGAGGTTGAGGTGCGAACATAACATACCACGGTCGCTGTCAACACGGGGATCGAGCGTATTGGCAAGCTTGGAGTTGTGAGGGCCATGGTTGGTGGTAGTGGTATCGGCAGTGGTGTGGTGCGTGCCGTGGTGAGTACCAGTGGTATTGGAGGTGTGGGTGGAATCGTGGTGATGGCCAGTAACGGCGTCCTTCACCTTGTGCATGAGTCCAGACATTATGATAGGTTGTTCGTATCAGGGTATAAGGTATTCGAGAAGATAGAAAGTTCAATGATAATTTCTCTATTATTCAATTGTTCAATTCAGTATGCTGATTGTTGTATGCTGAAGATGGAAGAACCTCGAGAGCACCACGCAGCTTTATATCTTCAATTCAGCCCATCATAACAAATGACGTCAACCCTCGAGCTCATCACCAACTCCAATCGAGCGCATTTCATTCACTCGTGGATCCCTCCACGTCAAACGCTGTCATATCAACCCCTGGCGGTACCTGAATGGAGCTGCCAAATACCGGTCTGGGGTTGTATCCTATGTCGTCATATCTACGATTCTAAGGGACATTATGTAACCCATTTCAAACTCACTTCACCAGCCACAGCGATAACGCCACAACCGGTCTACTTGCTCCAGGCCTCATGTTATGATATGGTCATTTCATCAGTAAAACATCTCGAGGCGTTGACTAGTCAGGTCGATTGAAAATGAGGAGATCTGGGATCAATTAGCTACGTAGCTGGGAGTTTCCACCAATCGACATGGGAAGGGGACGCACGGAAGACAATCAGCTCAACCTTATCTCATGTATAAGCCACAGGGACTGTCCCAACGGTTACTTCTTCTTATTTTTAGAATCCAGTCTTCACGTTGCAGCAATCAAGGGTCTGAGCAATATCGCTGATCATGACTTCAACCTTATGTCTGAGGCGCCTGAATTAACTAAAAGAGGTTAGACTGATGCGGGACAGCTTGACGCGTCGCGGCGGATATTTTGCCTCAGGCAGCCTACACTGATGTCATCCCTACTGTCAGTTGTCCATGACAAGCACATTCTGGTACAGTAGCTGCTACTACTGGTTCCATACCATATCTCTTGTTTGATAGGCAAAGAGACAATTACATAGTGATATCATACCCTGCTTGATGAGATAAGTTTCGTTGCGTAGTGGAGATTCTCATTTGTAGCCTACACAAGCCTTTACTTGTCCATAAGTCGGTTCTCTGCAACTACAGGGTAGAATTTGTTGGGATAGATCTACAGTTGGACAGCTCAATTGATGCATGAGATCATACGTGCTTCATAAAGCATCTACATCAATTTCCTACGTGTATTGTCGATCCTAGTGGTCCTGAGTCACCATGAATCATTGCTCAAGTAACTAATAGAATTGCATTATTCAAGCATTGATTCTATCATATCACTTGCAGAGGATATCTAAGCCCTCTTGTTGTTGATGCCAAGGAGCTGAACCTCGCTGGAATCCAGTCAGCTCTGCCATCACTACCAGAAGCGCTCCGGGAAGAACTTACAAGATGAGGGTGGAGTTGCCAGGGATGACAGGAGGGAAGCCACTAAGATAAAAATGTTAGTTCTGCCGCGACACACTGTCCAGCCGTAGACACATACCGAGAGCCATAGCCGTAGTCACTGTCGTATCACGCATTAGCAAATGGAATAGCAATAAAATCAACCGAAGCTCAGGCAAACTTACGGGGTAATGGTGAGGACAGCCTGCTCGCCAAGGCTCATCTGAGGGACACCCTCATCCCAACCTATCCTCGTCAGCACAGAACATCCGAGCGGATTCGTATCAAAATACCCTTGATGACACGGCCAGTACCGATCTGGGTCTGGAAGGGTTGTCCCCGGTCGACGGAGCTGTCGAACCTAGAGTTACCGGTCAGCAATCGACTTAGTCTAAGAAAGCAGAAAATCCTGTTCATAAAGACAGCGGATAGCTATATCGGCACCTACTTTGAGCCGTCGGTCAGTCTACCGGTGTAGTGGATAGTGACAAAGTCGCCCTTCTGGGGGAAGTCGACGCCGTTGCCGGGGGACTTGAGTTCCTTGGTGACACCCATTGTGATTTCTGGTGGAGAATAGAGGAAGATGGAGAGGAATCTGGAGTTGAATTGAGATCAGGGGAAGGAGGAGATTTTTGCTGAATTTCTATCTCCAGGGCGGGGTATCTCAGCAAAGCGCGCAGTAGGTGGGGGCACACCCCACCATGGCAGCTTCTCATTGGTCAGACTGGAGAGAGGGAGATTGTATCATCCTTGGCATGTGATTGGAGATCAGTCGTCAGCGATGAGCTACAGGTGTCAATCTTCGACTTAAATGGCACAACTTGTCATTATTACTAGAAATATAACTGTAGACTTTTATTGTGATGAGGACTATATACATTAGCATCAATCTTAATCTAAAATGGCTTTTTTGATCCTCAGTTGTGAGAATAGTTGAGCTGAACCTAGACTAGGAAGGATGTTAGCAATACAGAGAAGTATTGAGCAATGGTCTACTCTAAACTACAAAAGCTCAGGCGACAGAGCTGATGGCATTGCGTTCGGGTACCTACCCAGCAGATCGAATCGAGAAGCTTGTGCCAATGTACAACTACCTACTTGAGATAGTCCTGGGCATGTATCCGGGGTGTTGTGACCTTTGAAAGGACAAAATCGTAGCCGTCAAGGGTTACGAAGAGCCAAGGGCGTCGCAGCGGGTGTAAGACGCAGGTAGAGATCTTGACAAATCTGCCACGCTCGCTCTGAAGCAGCATGCCGAGAAGCCATGGCTAAAAGCCAGTGCATGCCTTTCTGTATGTACCGTGAAATTATCTCCGTATCCTTGGCTCCGTGCGTGACGCGCAAATCCAGCTCGATTAACAGCACAGTGAGGGCTTGCATGAGATCATGCAAGATGCAGCACCAGGGAGCAATGCGACCCAGCCAGATAATGTCAGGCTCATCGGGCAACTGCGAGAGCATATTGCAGGCCGCATTGGTGCATATGTCCGACATCTCCTTCCACCTACAGCTTGTAGCTTGACCACTTCGCTCCCATCGGTAAATAGCGATCCGGGCAATCGTCATTTTTGCGCTATAAAACTGAAAAGCAAGGCACCATCGCTGCGTCTCAAATGCCGGGTCCTCCCGAGGGCGACTGAACTGGAAAGGCTCGGGCAGCCGTCTTTGCAGGGAATCGATGGTCGAAATAAGGTCTTCAAGGGCTTTTCCCACTGAATAGCTGCTCAACCTGGTGGCTCCAGGAGCATAAAGCAGGTTGATTGCGCATCGCATAATCCGGGCTATCTCAACTGTGAACAAAAAGTAGAGCGACGCGCACGGCTTGACTGCGGGAAGATAGGTTTCGGCATCCGGAGCCGTTGCCGACAGCAGGGATTTGGAAAGAGCACGTCGAGCGTTGGTGTCCGCCAGCAAGCGAGCAACAAACGCGTCCCCAAACTGGTCCTCGTCAAATGGCAGAGGCAACGGCGCCGCGCAGAACTGATTCGCCACGCTGTACGGCCGACCTGTCATAACTGACAGTGTAGTTTCGAGGACGAAGATCGACCACCAAACTCGACACCGAAGCTCTTTCGAGATATCCAACGTATCTTTGCTAATACTCCTAAGATGAAGACCCATAGCGATGGCGGAACGAGTTGCCGTACCGGATATTCTCCAAGCCCTGTCAACAGCGGTGTCAGATGAAAAGCACAAAATGAGTCAGATGGGTCATATTCGGCGTTATACTTACCTGTTCACTTGGCCAATGATCAGCAGGTAGAATGCAGCCAGTCCTTCGATCTGGGCTTGTTGAATGTCAGGGTGCGGAATCAAAGAAGTGTCAGCCAGTCCCAGCTTGCTTCCCCGGGAGAAGTATTTCGAGGGGTCGTGCCATTCGCCAGCCTCATCAAAATACGTCAAGCTCAAATGCTGCGCAGCAATGGCAAGGATCAAGTTGAAAATAGCCAGCCATTTCTTTGGCGGCTTCGATTGAGGCTCCGTGTATAACCGTCGATACTGGTGTAGAAATACGGTTTTGCCGACGATGGGGAATCCAGGATGCACCATGTCAAAGTAAGTGTCGAGTAGTTCGTCTGCGACATCTTGCGGAGGGATTGTAAATGGCTGCACCGAGGGATCAACCGAGAGCTCCTCACTATCCAGGAAGTAATTGACGGAGCTGATTGAGTCTGCGAAGAAGTCGTCTGGAGTCTCTGGACCTAGCCATGAGGCGTCCAGCCGGAGCCCTTTCCGCTTCAATTGATGCAACCATGATCTCCCCGAGTGTGCACCGATGAATCCCGTCGCCTGGCTTACCTTGTCCTTGTTGAAGTCTTCTTCGATGGGATCGGTGATCGGAGTTACCAGGCGTGTAATAGCGTCGACGGATAGATCGCTGCTCGGGCTGAGACTTGCAGGCGGCGTCTCCTGTAGAATTGTTAGTCCGAAAACGTTCGGTTTCGAGCCATCCAAAAAAAGGGACTTACCTTTTCCAGAGCCTTAGCGATCAATGGCTGGTCCTTGGCATCGACTCTCGGTTGAATTCGCCGCAGCAGACGGTAGAATTCCTTCAACCGCTGCTCGAGATCCTGCAGTCGCCTCAAGATCGAGGTCAGTAACACGCGCAATGTGCCAGATCATTGGAGCAAGTAGCCTACCTTGCGACCTTCTCGCTCTTGTTAGCTACAAACACGCACTCGATTTTCAGCTCACGACATCTCTCACATGGCGATCCCCCAGTGCATTTTGCCTTTTGCTCCCTGCAATTAATACAAGCTCTGCTCGCTCGACGCGTCCGAGGCTTTGCCGTCGTGATGCGCGGTAAGCTGACTTTAGGTAAAGATTGGCTGGATGATGATTGTTGTGGACTCTCGTCTTTCTGGGTACCGCCTGGTGAGCCTTCTCTTTGACGCTTTCGTATCTGAGAAGTCTGACTCTGGGGGTCCATAGGGAAAGTAACTAGTCAAGTGATCGATTCAGACATAATTGAAGAACTGCACGACAATTGATTTACGATTTATCTTGTATGATGAAGTCACCCAGACCTGGAGAACGGCATTTATGTATGGGGCGAGTATATCATCCCCAAGCCACATGTGTATGGGCCCACAGCTGTCAGCTGGATTGTTTTCCTTTTTGGGCAGTTCGTTTCCAGAACTTTCTCGCCGATTCATCCCATTTTTTGGTGTCGCGCAGCCACAGACGTAATTGCCGTTCTTTTAGACAGACGGCCATTGAACAATGGATTAAGGGACTTGTCAATCATTCCCTCGGATCTCCAATCACAACTGGAGTTGTTGATCAGGGACTCTGCCCTAATCGATCTGCATAGATAAACAAAGTGGACTGGACTGTTAGAGAAATAAGAAGAGCGGGATGATGTCACTGAGAAATGACCAAGCCTGACGAACTCCACCGTTCAAGCCCACCCTCAAGCCACTGTCATCAACAGAAATGATCGAAGCACATTCTCCAATCACCAGGATGCGTCTATGTCAGTCTGTGGGGATTGCGGATAATAATTATGCCATCTCCGTCTGACAATCAAACTTACTGATCAAGTCGGCTGTTCGCTTCCGAATGTTCCTAGCTTGCTCTCGGAGACATACAGCTTTGAGATACTGCTGCCGTTGATGCTATCCCAAAGCCAGGTCACGACGCTGCCTTTAAGTAGCCAGATTCACTTTCCCTACCTAATTGAGGATAGCACAGACGTGGACACGTCCACATCTTCGAATATATCACTGATTTAGATGATTTTTGATGGTGCAGCTCCAAAGATGTCCAATATTCTCCTTGAGCCGCCGGATCAAAGGGCCAATGTCAACCGATAGCCGAGGACTAAATGATTGGGATAATGATCATGCTAATAATCAAGTCTTAATTGGTCAACCAGTATTAGCTGTGACACTCAATTTGGCATTTTTTCTAGTGACATACTGTCTCATTTCTGAATTGTCGCGCTCTTTCTTTAACCCGTCGGCAGTCACGTAGTTACATACTATCGCCAATTCCTGCGCCTATGCTGTCGAAGGTCTGTGCACCACATATGTTACACTATCTTCTCCTGGCCATGCACTATAATTTGAAGATCTAATGACACCCCGAGTTACCCCAGTCTCAGAACACCCCAAACACTCAGATCACGTGACTTCCGGTATAACATTTGCGAGAGCGTTCCCAAGCCCTGTAATACGCGTCTACAATAGCCTGCTATTACATCTAAAGCTCTGTTCAGAACATATCTAACCGGAAAAGGAACGATACAATCCACGATATTGGTCCTATATACAATAAATACCGTACAACATCATAACCATCATAATGCTATGAACACAAAAAGCGCCCAACGCTTTTATACATCAAGCACTTTTCTTGCCCTCCCCGACACAGAAGCATCAGGCACACCCCGCCCTCCTCTTCTCAATATAACTCGTAATCGGCCCATCGCCACACCGCGCATGCCGCACCAGCTCCTCCTTAAGCGAGATCAACCCATCCCGCAGACTCTGCACCTGGTACTGCAGCTCGCGTTTCGCAAGTGCTAGGTCCTCGAAGCGGGATTGCAATTGCTGGATGTACTGCTTTTTCTTGGAGCGGCATTTTGTGGCCGCCACGCGGTTCTTGTGGAGGTAGCGTTGTCGTTTGATGGTGTCTGATTGGGGGTGGTTACCGAGCGGGGATGTTGATTTCGAGGCTGGTGCTGTGGGAGCTTGAAGGTTTATATGCTGGGTCTCTGTGCTGGGGTGCAGGGTTGCCCCTGTCCAGGGCAAGGGGGACTGTTGGTCGAGGTAGAGAGGTTGAGAGGGGAGGTAGGCGTATGTGTAGAGCTGAGGAGTGGCGGTATATGTGTATGCCTCGGTGAGGTTTTTCGATGCTTCTGGGGAAAACTGGGAGAACTGGTTGGCGTAGGGGTACTGGTACTGTGTGTTGTAGGCGGATTGGTCTGATGAAAAGGATTCCGCCGGGGGCGTGGTCGTGTAAGTGCCTGTTGAAGACGGATAGTATGGTGGTAAGAAAGAGTTGTAGTAATCCCGGCTATAGCTGGGAGGGGGGTATGATTCTGTCATTTGAGAGCACATATTACGTATATCACAACGAGAGTGGAGAGGATAATTGAGGTGAGTAAGGAGCGACCAGTCTGCCTGGGGACTTAGGAGCTATCATATATGCTTGCCACCTTGTAAGCTACACAGAGGGCAGTATGCACAGGGCTGACATCTGCGTGACTTGATTACGTTTGAGTTTGTTTGTACCTAACTCAAACGCCTTGTCCTTGGACGTACTTGAGATACTTTTGCGAGTCATTGGTGGGTGTGATCTAGCTCGAGTCCGAGATTATGCTGCGGTATTAAGCGGAGATGACTGGCTCTTAGCAACAGATACGCATTGATACACTTTTCCCGCGTCGTTTCTGACCCTGATAATCATCAATGATATGAGGACTTGTACTAAACGATCCAAACTTAATACAGCAGAGGATTCCTATCCAGAAAGCAAATACCTATTGCCCGTTTCCTATCCTTCTGCTGAACATATGGACAAAACGGGCTGGTTGACCGTGTCAGGATCTCGGTGACAGTTCATTAAAAGTATCCTACTCCCTCTGGTAGCTACAACTGCCGATCTCATGCTTTGGAGTCTGATTTGTATCCCAAGTTCCCTGGTTGGTGCTTACTTGGAGGAGGTTGATTAAACGATGCATGCACGGTGGAGATGATCTTCGTTATCGTTCAATGGCGCAGAGTTCCTTGGATGGTGGCGTTCGACTTGAAACGGACTATCTCCGGCATAGCCGATTGTTCTCCTGCCATTGAATGCTTTTGACCATTGAGGCATGCATTCATCTCAAGAAGACCTATAGAGCTGCACGCGGTGGACAAAGGTCGACCATCGATCCACTCGACCTATGTCAAGCAAACCAAATGCTCAAAACTCATCCTGCATGTCGACATACCCTGGTTTGGAGATCATTTCCGATGTTGATTCTCATTGGTGTCAAGGTAAGACACGGGCCAGCTCGAGTGATTGTGGGGTTGCCAAGGAAGAATCACCATCAGGCCATCAGACCCTCGAATGAACTAATTGAGACGATCCAAATAATTTGGATCGGGATATGAATGGTTCGGATGCCTTCCCCGACTGTTGAGATGACCACCACTTAAACATACCCAGGCTGGAAGTCAGAAGCTGATAAGCTGACTCTTGACGAGAATGAGGGGTAACACGATCAACCACAGCAGCCCCACCACCAAACAGGCTCAATCAAGGGGATCGTCGATAGCTCGACGGGATACTTTCCAAATCTACCAGATATCTCGCTGATGTTGATTGGATAAAAGACTCATTTTGGCTCTGATGATGACGCGGACATTCGATGTAGTCAGCGTTCAGAGCTGTAGCATTCAGTGTTTCGCTGCTTTGAGGATGGTCACTGATAGCCTTTGACGGCTACACTCGGCCAGCATGAACTGAAATGGTCATGTTCTGTAATCTTCAGTCCATTCTGTGTTCTGAGCAGATGTTATCAAGAAACTCGAGTTCTATGGGATCTTGCTCGACGAGAAGACGCTTCGTACTACTGAAGCTTATTAGCATGAACATCTAACGCTCAACGGGGATCACGTCAGCATTATTCATCTCAGGACTGCACCAGGAATAAAGTGCATGCGAGGTACCCAAAAGGGATCTTGGGGTTTCGGAGGATTCCAGCCGTTCCTCTTTGGTCGACCTCATTTCCATCTGTCTTCTATTGGCGGGTGGTACTCGCGGAATTTATCAAAGGTCCCGCAAACTCAATCCAAGTCAACGAACGGGAGAGGTAAAAAGTGTCTACTCAAACTCTCGAAGTCGATAGAGTGGAGCAGTGCACGGGGCGCAAACCGGTTCTGTGGATTGGCATTGAGCCTCGTGTTGAATATGAATAACAGGGATGTCCCGACAACTTTCGCATGTCCAACGTCCCACATATCAAGCTTTTGGCTCTGGGCCGATTGACGGACTCGACTTCCTATCTATGGATTATCAGGCGTTTTTCAACTGCACGGACATGACCAGTCACCAATCATTGCTAGATTCTCGAATGTGGCTTTTGAGCATTCAGCCGAAACGGTATCGCTAAACACCAAAGAAGGTTTTATCCAGATGAACATGGCCCGGACCAGACTCTCGGAGGATCTATTGGGAATTCTTGCCGTGAAGCCCTCGGGGAAAATACCTGAACAAGCTGCTTAGACCTTGGCGAAGAATATACGATAGCATCACAGGAATGGTTCGAACTTAGCGGCATTCGCCCGATTTCCTTTTTGAGCCATTGTTGTGACTTGAGCCCTCCCAATTCTGACAAATTGCTGAGGTCTCCAAAGGCCGAACGCGACTCAATCTCGCTTCGATAGCTCCTGAGTGCCGGCGGCTCCAGTCAAATTCCTTTCCTCTCAGTGATCCTCATCTCAAGTCGAAGTAGCCTGGCAATCCTCGACTGCATTAGGTTTGGATCGTTTAGCGCAAATCTTGTACTAGTGTGCGCTCTTATAATAGCGCATCCTTTGCAGGGACGTACCTCTGCATTATATGGCATTGAATAACTAAGTTGATGTTTCTTGATGGATCCTTCATGTTAAGATGTCAACATTGTGGTGTGTATAGACTGGCTCTTCTTGGCTTTCGTCTATAAAAGACCCAAAATTAGGCTGGTCCACAGAGTACTTGGAGCCATTCCTGTTTCTACATCGGAGTCTTCTCCATCCATTAGGCAGCTCCATCCTCAAACTATCTATGATTACATACTGACCCTCAGGCTGGTTTCTAAAGGACACTCAGAAATGAGTTCTTCTGGCGTACATCGGGGATGTTACTGTTTTCCTTTCGCTTCAAGGTCGCCATCATTGTAAGGTCTTCCTTCCTCTATATATTTTTTTTCGCCCTGCAGTCAATACACTCAGACGCATGGATTTTGAGTCAAGATCAAGGACATGTATGATTTATGTGTCTATGTCGAATATCTTGGAAGTGTTCGACGATATCTGACTTGCTCGTTCATACTTAATGGGCGATGTCAGCATTGGGCGTTGGTTGAATGGGTACATGGTTGACATAGTGTCTTTCTGGCAGTAAGTGCCAGAACACGTCTCCATTTTAGCTGAAAGGTACGGGATGTTATTATTGACGTAACTGCCAGAGGGACTGGTTGAAATGGCGGTACTCCCCATCTTTCTTTCATCGACCATAACGTAGCTTTTGTATGACCATCGCAGGTAAACCGCTCATTTGAATCTAATTCACGCTCGAAATGTTTAATTAATTTTAATACACCCTGTAAGTTCACAATCAAACTAATCCCTTCTTACGGCGCTAATCATCATCCCCTGATACAGCAGATGCGATGTCATCCAACAATCAGTGGTCCTAAGCGCCGGCATGCCAGGATCCAACAAGTCCATACCAGCAGTCCCCGGCGCCTAGCTTCCCAAAATAACCAGAAGATAAAATGACTTAAAGAGCCCCTCGACGGATCTTGCCATTCTCTCACCCCAATGTTGTCCCAAGGAGCACAATGTCTCTCACAGCAGTATCTCTCATCCTCCTCACTCTCACACCAGTCACAGCAACATGCTACTGGCCCAACGGCAACACAGACAACAACTACATCCCCTGCCCCAATAGCAAATCCTGCTGCCTCAAGGGCGAAGCATGCCTCTCCAACGGCCTCTGCTACGGCGCAACCCTCAACATCGCCTATCGCGGTGCCTGCGCCGATAAATCCTGGCCGGCCCAGGAGTGTCCGCATGTTTGTCTTGATTGTACCGTACCCCGTTCTCCCTTTTGCCATGCGTCTGGCCTTCTGACTAATTTGAATGCAGCGATCCCTGACCACTGGGCAAATCTCTACTCGTGCCCCAATTCCTCGACGAACGTATTCACATGCGGGTATGCGGGGTGGGCGACGGACGTCTGCAGTGCGAATCTGGGGCAGTGGAAGTGGGTGAGTGGGGATGTGGAGGTTGCAAAGAACGGGAATGGGAGTGTGAGCGCATCAGCTTCTGCTTCCATGGTGCAAGACATTGTTACGACTACATCATCGGTTTCTGGTTCGTCTACGGGAACGCCGAGGGGGACGATTACGGGGGATATCATCACGACTACTGGGTCTGCAACTGCTACGGCATCGACAGGGACAGGGACAAGTACTCCGAAGGATTCGTCGGATAACTCTATCTCTGCGATGACACTCGGGGCGGGCCTAGGGGTTGGACTAGGCGTCCCGCTGCTCGTCGTATCGGGGTTACTGATCTTTTTTATCCGGATGCGAAGGCGAGCGCCGGCAGCGCCGGCACCGCCGGTCAATGAAAAGGTCTACCCCGGCGCTGTGTACTATCCAGGCCCGGCGGAGATTGCCACGCAGAGACACAATATGGCTACGGAGCTGGAGGGATCGACGAATGGTCGACCGGAGTTATATGGGTAATTAGCTTATACTATTGCTTATATCATAATGTATATTTCTGCTCTAAACCTGCCACCACCCCGGCGTGGACCACAGGTCCATCGTACTAGCTTGTCCCTGCGCATCAGCCCACGCCGTATGCCCCGCCCAACTGATATAATCCCAAACATCCTGACTCGACACGCCCAGTTCAGTCCCCGTATACGCCACCGAGACGGTCTGTGGGATCTGGATCCCCGACTGCAAAACAACCGGATATACCCTCCCCGGCGCAGCAGGAGACACTCCACCCGACGAGACCCCCGACACCGACGCCGTCCCCAACTTCGCCATCGACGCCCGAAAAATCCTCGTAATGAGATCCAGACTCGGCCGCGAAGTCGGATGCCACTCCTCGACGCGCGCAATCGCCGCCATGGCAACCTCAACCTGCTCCCTGCACGACTCCACCGTCTCCATGTCCGTATCCCCCTCAGCCTCCCCGGCGAGAATACTCAGCGTCAACAACGGCACCAGGCTCGCCTGGAACGCATGCCAGATGACCCCCCACGCCGCCACGGGACTCTTCACCTGAGCCTCGGCGATATCGACAATCGCCTCGCGCGCGAGCCGCTGGCACTTTTCGATGGCGAGGCGCTCTTCAGTGTGGAGCGCGATGGCGGGGACGCGGCGGAGGGCATAGTGCAGCAGGATAGGGCGGTAGAGGAGGATGCGCAGGTTATGCAGACTCCAGCGCATGCGGGTGCGGGCCGTGTGGATCGAGTCCGGGCAGGGCTCGTACGATTTCAGGAGAGGTGGGAGCTGCTCGTACCAGTCTGTCAATTCGGCGTCAAGTTCTTGGAGTTGGGCGTACGCCGGGAGAGGAGATGCGGCGAGGGCTTCCTGGGCGCGGGTAGCGATCTGGCAGAAGCGGATGTTTTCGACGAGGATGAGGGTGCTTGATGTGTTCTGGTACAGTTAGTTGTTGAGTGCAGGACGACAGAGGACAAGGGGACGTACAACTGGCGGCATCGTCGAAACTGCCATCGAGGAGCGGCCTATCGTTGGCCGTCCGAGGGTCATGCAACCCCATGTATCGAGGCAATAGAGCGACCACCAAATCCGCCGGCGCAGATCGGCGGGAACCGATGGCTGGAGCGGCCTGCTCTCGCTCTCGTCTGCGTCTGCCAGCTCCTTGTGCAGACCGAGCGCGGTGGCCATCCGCATCGCGGCCCCGATGAGCACGTATGCCAGGTTTGGCTGGCTGATGTAGTGCAGGTAGTGGCCGGCCATGATGCCGAGAGTCTGGACGGTCTCGATGTGTGCGCTGCCGAGGGATTCGAGGGAGAGATAATGGCGTGCGCGCTTGCAGTAGGCGATGTGCGTGGTGTCGTCGCTGGGGTAGACGGAGATGCTGCCTAGGGCGAGGACCATGTTCATGAGGGCGAGCCAGTGCTCATCGCGTCGGGTGTTGGATATGTAGGTCTTTCTGAAATCGGTCTCGTCGAGGAGCGGCATGGAGGGATGGATGAAGTTGAAGTAGGCATCGATGAGTTGGCTGCTGGCTTGGGATTGGTTGGATGGGGCTATCGGGACTCGCGGTTTCCCTCTAGGCTTGTCTCTCGATGGAGTTGTAGGGGACGGTCGAGCCATTGATTCCGGATTGACCCATCCGATGACCTTGAGGACGGCATTAATGGAGGAAATCCCTAAGTAGGTGGACGGCGGACGCGTCGCCATAGAGAGCGCGTTGACATCATCCGATACATCGTCCTCTTCATTGACAGCCTTAACCTCGCCACTCTCAGCATTTCCTATTGACATCGCCTCCAAAGACGATCGCGAGTGATCCTCATCCGGACTCTCTGATGGCTGCGGAGGGGGTCCATTCGAGGCAAGTATACTATGCCGCAACAGATCCAGCAGCTCCCCACGCGTCAGATTTACAAGCGACTGCAACGATACCGAAGGAAACAATCTCTCCAGAACAGCTCGGTACTGACTATCTGCAATACAATCGTCGTCTCGGATCCTGCTGGGTGGCATTCTGGGATCTGAATAGCGACACAGCTCGGGCTTCTTATAGTACAGACACGGCTCACAAGGATGCGTCCCCGTGCAGCGGATCTTGCGTCGACGGCATTCCTTGCAGGCTCGTAATCCTGGTCGTCGTCCATGCCGTTCTTCGCGAGTCGCTGTACGCGGGCTGCGGTGGATTTCAAAGGTGTGGAACATTTTCAATATATATTTTCATAAAAGCAAGGCGAGTAAGCATTAATCTTCCTTGATCATGTTTGAAGCATGATGTTGAGTAGAGAATCGAGTTTAATGACTGTGGGGCGATTGTGTCAGGGTGTCCAGATTGCCCACCTCCCTACTCCTGTTCTCGCATAATCAATCATAATAGTGACATTAAGACTAGGAGTGAAATAAAACTGCATTTGCCACAGTACTTGCCCCGGATTTACCCCGCACTCTGAGATTACTCTTAAAGCCAGAAAGCTTCACACGTAGTGTGACTGTCTGGTGTGATGAGCAGGTGTGATCTCGTATCCTAGACGCCAGGGTAATGCATGCCCTCCTGAACGCATCACGCTCTACTGACTAGCAACTTGCAGAAACAGGAAAAGGAAAACGGGGCAGTTATACTTTCGGCGTCAGAGTTTAGGCTGTTGAGTACGGAGTTGTCCAGTATTATGTCTCAGGTCCGGACATCCTGGCCTTAGTCTGTTTCAGATAAGGAGTTTTCGGCTAATGTTGTTGAAAGCTGATAATCCACTCCACATATTGATATGGAAATTTGTCGCAGACTTAGTTTCAGGGTCCAGCGTCCTCGAGACGTAGAAATACAATTTGTATCAAACGTGCTCTTTTCGATAGAGGTATCAAAAGACTTGCAGGAGCTGAGCCCATCTGCTACTTCACATCCCACTCTTGCAACCTTGCACTATAGTGAGACGGCTTAATTTAATCTGAAGTTCTGCTAACCAACTGGAACCTTCAAAGCTTCTTACATGGTGACATTCTACCACCTGACCATGGCCCAGTGAACGTGACTGGTAGCGTGGAATCTCAATGCCGAAAGAACTAGTTCATCAAGTAACGGGATACTTGCCGTACCTTACCAGGAAGCTCGTTAGCTTTAGGCCCCAATTCTTGTTCTGCTGTCGAAAGGCCCCTGTTCGAGCCCTTGAAGTCAGCTGAGGGTTAAGCTCATCGGATCGTCGGGTCGAAAGCCGATGTACGCTGCAGTCTGAGATGTTTAAGCGCTGAGGATGAGAACATCATTTGGTTATGCATCTCATTTTGAATATGTGTCACTCATTCGGCCATTTCTGAGGAGTTACTATACTCTCCCGCCGTAGCACCGTGTTCCCTCACACAATGACACAATTACTACCACAGCTGCCTTACGAGGAATCAATCATGAGATCATCGCATGACGCTCCCGCGGCTATTATTCCCCCCACTCCATCTGTGATATTTCTTCTCACAGTCACAGTCTAATTTGAGAACCTCAAATGGAATGTCAGGTGGACATAAAAAATCCTCCCATACCGAGTAACTGACTATCAAGCTTGCGCCAGAAGATACGTGCATGCGCGAGGTCCGACCCTTCGTCCACTCCTCAAACACTCACCACTAGAGAAGGCTTCGTCACTCGGTGCCAAGCCGGCGTCCTACGCAACTTCAACTCGGTCGGGGAAGCAGTCGACTACAAGGTCTTGAATCCTGAACAAGTAACGAGCGCCGTCTGACAGTTGACGTCGAATGAGGTGCTCGGCGCTCAGAAAGATCGTTTGAAGAGACTTCAAGGGCGTGGATGGGCGGGACGTTCCCGAGGAGAAGCCGATGAACCAGAATTCGGAGGTTATTTTGGAGGAATTGAGAAAGGGTCGTGCATGGTATCGCCTAATCTCAGATGGCTATCTACATACAAACAGTAGCCTTCTAAGTGAGCTAGTGCGCATCCAAAATCAGATCTTCCACCGACGAGTCATTGCCTTGTCAGTGTAGGTACGCCGATGACAGCCCATGCAGCAACACGCCCCGGAGTCGTGCACTGTTCTCCCCGGCAATACGTCTGGCTACCCTTCAGCGTCTCAGTTCCTTCACTCAAGTCAATCAGAGTAACTTTGCCAGTTCCGCAACCTACAGATTGAAATGTCTGATTCGAATAACGAGACCCGTGCAGACCGATGATACCGAATCAATCTATTTCTTGCAAGTCTTGCCCTCCCCGCCCTGCTGCGATTCTTCTGGAAGCCACGAGAAGGGGATGATCTCCAACGATCGATTTTGCAGCGAACCATCTCTGCGTACGAGGTGACTTGACGCGCTCTCCATAGGGCGGCTGAGTGATCAACGCAGCTGCTTTATGTCCTTTTGCAGTCTCCGGATGTTGAGACCCTTCAATTTTATTGCCCACCGTCGGGGGCCTTTCGCTTGGTAATGATTCATGGAGTCCTTCCAGTCACTGAGAGAGCGCGAGGAGAGTATGGCATGAGGGTGATTAGGCCCCAATGTTTTGTTGTAAAGCTCAGAACATTTTTCCATTAGGGCCAAGGCGTCTTGCAGCTTTCCTTGGGATTTCCAGGTATAGGCCAGGTTATGCATGCTGCTGAGAGTGTCTGGATGTTCAGCACCTAGCACAGTCTTCATCATCTCCAATACTTGCACCCCTAGCTTCTCAGCTTCATTCCAT